>NW_022611394.1:0-44055 GCF_004382195.2 Drosophila sechellia
AAAAGGTCCTCATATACCGGTATCAACATAGTCAAATAATCCTAACGGCTCGAAGATGACATTTTGGCGGAATGTGAAGAAGGCACCTTTGCGGTCACAGAGTGCACGGAAACCACGCACAACACCTTCTGTGAGCGGTCGCGACGCGAAACCTGCGCCCGCTCCATGCGGGAATCCCAGCCCAGTGCTACACTCAACCCAGCAACCTGGGAACAGTAGTGCCTATAGATGACGTCATCGTTGTCATTAACGAAGCGACAGGCCGCGTCAGCACGGACGGCGGCCCAGAGGTTCTCGTCAAAGGAATGCACCTAATAACCTTCGAGCGGTCAGCTACCGTCAACGGATCGGAATTCATAAATTTTCAAAAGACATTAGATAGGCAGCCTGGCGTAGCAAGATCACCACTACTGAACATCGTCGGCCATGACCCGGTATTTAGCATGCCCTTGCTACAACGCATGAACAACGACAATCTGCGCTTTATCCAAGGGTTCAAGGACGAGGTTTTACGCCGCGGCTCCCCTAAACTTTGGTTCGCGGCTGGAGTGATTCTGAACGTTGCTCTGATTGGTTCACTCATCCTTTTTTTGTCATTAAGGAAAGGCGAGCCTCCATCTTAATACAACAAACCATCGATAAACTCAATATAACCGGGACGGTCATAATCTGAAGGGGGAGTAGTTAACAACTAACAGAGCATAAGTTTACGTTAAAATTATCTTAGCAACTAAGTAGCTCTAGATAAATAATGCTGACGCGCCCCAACTGAGTTCAGCGCTCTGCGCTAAGAACGGTCAGCAGTGCAATAGGATACCCATCTTCCGGGGTATCGAAATGCGCTGCATAAATGCTGAGTCGGCTTGCCGACCATGGGTTTATGGCGTGATGCATTAAAGCTAGGGTAGATTCATATTTTTCCACTTTTTTGTATTCAGTTCTAAGCGATCACTTTATAAATAAAGAACAAGCTACTCCGTCTTCTGCCGTAAAACCAATTGCATTTGATATAATTTATCCACGCTGAGCCCGAAGGCCAGTGTCCAGCAAAGGGTGAAAATTTACGCCCTCCACCATAATCTGCGTAAGAAGACATTCCGCCTGACTAAAATCAGGACCAAGGGATCAACTATCTACGTGGACACCTATCTGCCGGAGCCACCCATCGGAAGGACCTCTGGACAATAGGACCAAACCTAACTTATACAATCACAAAACAAAACATATTAGTACTAAACGATATCCAGCGGTCATTTTTCAATATGCAGGTAGTCTAGACTTTAACGTACAACAAGAAAAAATCGACAAGATCGAATATCTTAATAAGAATAGGCATGATTTTGAAGTTGACATAAAATATAGACAGGCTCCACTCGTAAAGAGTAAAATCACTAATCCATTTAAAAAGACAGGGAAAATTGAACAAGTGGACAGTAAACATTTTGAAGAGACAAACCGCGGCAGGAAAATCGTTCATTACAAATCAAAATTTAAGAAACAGAGAAAATTTTATAAGAGTAAATACGATAATTCCAGACCAACCAATGAAGAGCAAGATACATAGCACATTCCTAATAATGCTTAGTTGCATATTATCATTTATCACCATGGTTGCAATGCAGCAATATCGAAGTAAACCCAATAAGTGCGAAGAATGGATATCTTATATTCCAAACTGGAACAATGGAAATTCCAACCAGCTATGAATACCATTATTTGAGTATAAACATAACAAAGATATGATATGTTCGAAAACCTAGTAACTGAAGCAAATGATTATCCCAATGTACCACAGATACAATATTTAGTCGATAAACTAAAACGGGAAATAAATGGTTTAAGAATTATTCAGCGAAGCAAAAGAGGTCTTTTAAACGTAGTAGGGAAAGCTTATAAATACTTATTCGGTACATTAGATGAAGACGATAGGGAAGTGCTAGAAGAAAAAATTAATAACAAGTCAGAAGACTCCGTGAAAACCCATGATCTAAGTATGATTGTCGACATAATCAACAGCTGTATTGACATAATTTATAAGCTCAAGTTAGAAAAATAACAAAACCAACAAATTGCGATACTTATATTCAACCTACAACAGTTCACAGAATACATAGAAGATATAGAGTTAAGTATGCAATTAACTAGACTAGGAATCTTTAACCCAAAATTACTAAAACACGATTATTTGAAAAACGTAAATTCGGAGAAAATACTAAAGATAAAAAGATCAACTTGGCTCAAGACAGACACGAACGAAATTTTGATTATTTCCCACGTTCCTAGCGAGGTCCCCAAAGTTCCGATATTTCAAATAGTTCCGTACCCAGATGAATTCTAACCGAGCAAATATTCGATATTCAATAACCAAGTATTTCATAAAGTAATATTAGACAAATGTATTGTTGGACTTATAAAACAAGAGCAAACTCAATGCATATACACTAAAACCCATAGAAATTTCCAAATAATCTATATAGAACCAAATATACTTTTAACATGGAATATTCCTGAAACAGTTGTCAACCAAGATTGTACAAATAACAAAATATTAATCTCATGAAACAACATTAATAAAATTAAAAATTGTACCATGCAAATAGATGAGTTGCTAATTTCTAATAATCTAGCAAATTTTACACAAACCATTTATATCACCAACAATGTTACACGTTTAGAACCAATAAATCACTTACAAAGAAAATAAATGATAAAATCCCATGTAAAACACCACTATAACTTTTTTTCAAATTATATGCATTACAACATTTGTCACCATGATAATTAGTTTGACTCTGTATTTAGCATATAAGCTTAAAAATATACCTAAGAAAATTATTGTCAAATATTGTAAACAAAAAGATGAACATTCGCACCTAGAAACAGATGTCAATGAATATATTCAACTAGTCATATGATCCTCAAGTCTGCGTTGAGTGGAAAATTCCCTACTCCAAATAAGTCACCCACTGGTAGACTAAACATCCGTCCCCTAATTTAAACGATTCTTGCCTAAGCCCTCACCCCATCGTGATGTTCCCACGTTCAAAGCTCGGACTCACAATCCCGAAAACAAAAGTATTAGATTTCAATAAACAAAACTATAAAAATCTAAGAGTACTTGTATCCAAGAGCGAATGCACTTGAATCCAAGAGAAATCCAAAGACAATTAAAGTCAGCAACTCCAAAGCTCTTTCTCTTCACTTGATCAGATCCCTTAAGTCCAAAGTCCATATCAGAAAAGCTCGATACCGAGGCTTGAATGTCAATAAAATCAGAATAATTAGATGAGTTCAGTTTGAGACCTAATTGTAATTGGTCGGTGTTCTTCAACAAATAAAAAATTTTAATCATTCAGTGAAATAAAATTATATTTTTTTCACATATGAGTATTGCAAACATTTAATTATATATATATTTTTCCCTTATGTTAAATATTTCTGGTATTGTTTCATATGTCAATTTTGTGCCTCGATGTTTTGTTTTTGCCAGATTACAGATTTCACATTCATTGATAATATTTCGAATTATAGTATTTAATAGTATATAGTAATAATATTTTTCTTTAAACCAATTAATGGTTTTTTCTATACCTGGATGTAAAAGTTCCTTATGTTTCTTTAGGATTAAGTCCTTAAATTCCGCAAAAGTTAGTATGTCAATTAGCTTTGTGGTACAAAGTTTTGTGAAATTTTTAGGGCTTATGATTTCAGTAAATGCCCTCTGGAAGATCAGAAAATCTTCATCATTAGGGAAGTAAATTGAACATTTCTTGGTGCACACATATTTTTTAATGAGGGCTTTGGTGAGTTCATGATTATTTTAATCTTTAGTTTTTGAAAGAAGTGACTTACACTGGTTGTGTCAAATTCGCCTTTTTCTATCTCCATTTGTCTAGAGAAGTATAGTTGCGTCTACGCCAACCATGACTTCTTCTATCTTCGTGCGGGAAAGATCATCCGCGACATAATTTTCTTTGCCTAGAAGATATTTTATCATATAATCGAACTCATTAAGTTTTATTTTCCACCTTTGTAATTTCATGTTCGGTTCTTTGATAGTATTGAGCCTTACCAGTGGTTTGTGATCACTTAATATTTCAAATGGCCTGCCGAATAAATATGACCTGAAATATTTTGTAGCCCAAACTATGGCTAACAATTCTTTTTCAATAGTAGCATAACTGTTTTCGTGTTCGTTCAGCGTTCTGCTGGCATAACAAACGGGCTTATGGTTCTGTGATACCACTGCACCAATAGCAACATTACTTGCGTCAGTTGTTAGAGGAAAGGGCTTTAAAAAACCAGGGTAGATTGATATCGGGTATGATGTTTCAAATGATTCGTAGTCTTTACATTTCAGTCTTTTCATTTCATATATATTACAGCACCTTTCTTTCGTTTGAGGGTCATAGGTTGAAAAATATTGGCAAAGTTAGGAATTAACTTGCGATAGAACCCACATAGTCCCAAAAATTATTTTATTTGCTTAGGTGTCTTAGGTAGTGGAAAGTTTGTGATTGCTTTGGTTTGGTTCGGGTTTGGTTTGATCCCATTTGTTGTAACAATGTGCCCTAGGAATACAGTTTCTTTCTTCGTGAATTCACATTTATCTAGCTGCAGTTTCAAGTTGGCTTCTCTCAGTTTCTAAAAGACTTTCATTAGAGATAAAATGTGCTCATTCAATGAAGTGGAATAAACAATAATATCGTCTAAATAGAGTAAACAATCTTTGTAGATCAAATCTTTCAGAAGATTATTCATACATCTCTAAAAAGTAGCTGGAGCATTTTTTTTGGGATATTTGTCATTAACAGTTATCTCATATAGATTCCTTTAATGGACTACCAACATGAATTTTTGTTTCCCAGAGGCGTCTGCCTTCTTGGGGACCACCCAAATAGGAGAACAGTAAGGGGATTTTGATTTGCGAACGATCTCTTGTTTTATCATTTCTTTGATTTGTTTGTTGGCTTCTTGGTCAACGCTTTGGGGATACTTGAAGGGTTTACGGTATACTGGATCTTCATGTTGAATCTGGATGACATGTTTAATAGTACTTGTGAACATAGACATAATATAAAATAAAATAATATAATATAATATAATAAAAATATGTATAATATAATAGAAAAATGTTCGAAAGCAAGGGCGTGGCAGTTTAGTTCGCTTTTGGGGCGTTATAGTGGGCGTTCGAAAAATTTTTTGGAAAAATCGATAGAAATTTATAAGACTGATAAAAGTATGAAAATATAGTTTTGTACGGGCTCTGGTCATGCCAATGTGGGTCAACAATCTTGCGCTGCGTCTATGAATCTAGATTCTGTATTCTTATTCTCAACCATCTTGCTTTTATAGTTCTTGAGATCGAGACGTTCACACAGACTGATGGACAGACAGAAGGTCAGCCAGACAAGGGCAGATTGATTCGACTACTGATAGTAACTCTACAAACAACGGGTATAAGGGCCAAGCCTTACGTTTCAGGATGGATTCGGCAGGAAAGCAACAGGTATGATGATTTGGTAAGAAATCTTAAAAAAAAGTATTTAGAATCTACATGCTTAATCTTAACTTTCAAGGTTTTAAAGTTCCCGGAATCACATAGCTTACACGGAAAGGCAGACGGGCATGGCCAGATCGACTCGTCTAAAAATCCTGATAAATAATTTATAGTTATATATTTAATATCTATAGTCTATAGTAGTTCCCGAATTCACAGGATTTATTTGTAAGCTTAGTTTTATTAAAATTTTAAGTCCTGTCTTTATTAGTCGGATAAATTTATCAATTTCATGGAGATTTACTACAAATTTCTGTATCATTCATTTATTGTAGATATATTCAACTTTGGGTGACATTACCGCCACAGAGTATGTTCTGACTGGAATAGACTATAATATTATCTCAAGTTCTGACCTTGTCTGCTCATAATATTCTTTTATTTATATATTTACTCGATTATATGTTTTTTCCTATATCATGTCTATCGGCATGGCACCAAGATCGGTTAGCTGGAGGTGTTGCCGTGGTACCAATTAGCAAAATTTAAAATAAAGTATTCACACTTTACGTATACTGCGTAACAGTAATACTACGATACAGAAAAAAATTTGTATTAAAATTTCTTTTGGAATCTTATATGGGAATATCGATTCATATCTTTAACAATTCCTGAAGTTTCGACAGATTGATGTAAAATACACACAGGGAAGGACAGATTTTGGTAGACGTCTAGATCGTTTCAACGAAGATATAATATATATAAAATATATTTACAAAATGGAATGGATATGTTTTTTATAACGTAAAATATTTTATTTAAACTTACTGCTTTCCGACGATGCAGTTCGAATTGGTTCCATATGAGATGTCCAAAAACGCATCATTCCCTCGTGGCTGGCCGTGACCCACATTCCAGAAGCTTCTGGAGAATCCTCACCGCCAAAGGAAAAGTTAATAGTCTCGGTTACTTCATCAATTGGTATTTGGTCCGATTTGGCTTTGAGGAGGGCCAAACAACATATAGCTGAACGGTGTTCTGATTTCCTAACCATTGGGGGTCCGGAGATTGGTAAAATTAAAGACTCCTTTTGGCTGCTCGGATCCTCCTCTTGAAAGCCAAATATTAAATAAGATACAAACTCATTCCAATCCACCTTAAAATCACGATTCTGATTAATCTTTAAAAAGAGCCGTGTATACATTGAATCATTGAACGTTATGTCTAGTTCTTCAAGTATGATACGCAATTCATCAATGCCAACATGACGCTCGGGAGTGTTAAGAAACGCCGAATGAAGTTTCTCGAGTTGATCATTTGAAATCCACTTGTGCAAGCGCTCCGACTGCTCCTCCGCTAAATGACTTTGTGTGGATGATATTGTCTGATACTCAACAGCGCTTTTAGTATTTACACTCGCATTAAATATTACAGACATTTCAGAAAGTTTTAATAGTTAACTAAGCCTCATAAGGATTTTGTATTGTATATTTAAGTATGACTTTACTTTTCAGGCCTACTCATTAAATTATAATATACATTATAATATATATATCGTTCGTTCGAACGACAACATTAAGAGAATATTCTTGCACAACACCTACAAAGTGTCAAGCCACGCGTTTCAGGATGGATTGCTGATCCCACTGTTACAGAAAAGGGCGTGGAAGACGGCAGGAAAGCAAAGGTACAGGATAATCGTCTTCCGACCAGATGATTTGGTAAGTAAACGTAAAAAAATATAATATAATAATAATTATAAAATAATATAATATCATATAATATAGTATAACTCGAGAACGGCTGAACGGATTTTTCTCACCTTGGTCTTGAATTATTCGTGGAGGTCTAGGGAAGGTTTAAAAACGAAGGTTCCAAAAATAGCCTGGAAAATCCTCGAAACAGAATTTTTCTATTTCCTATACAAACGTTTTCTAAATAAAATGGGCAGTCAATTTTTATCTTATGCATCATATGCACGATGCATTAAACCACGAGTTGCAAAGAGAACATCAGTACGACATTGAATAATTGGCCGAAACAGTTTGTACAAATGTCCCACAATTAAATCAACAACAAAGATTTGCGTACGACACTTATATAGAAGCTGTGAAGAGTGGATCTGGTGGAATTTATTTCCTTGATACTCCTGAAGGAACCGGAAAAACGTTTTTAATTTCATTGCTTTTGGCAATGATGATGCTCTAGCGTTGGCTTCATCTGGAATAGCTGAATAGACTCTGCTAGAAGGCGGGCGAACTCTACATTTTGCCTTTAAATTACCACTAAATATGCAAATTACCGAAACACCAATTAGCAACATCGCCAAAAATAGCGCAATGGCCAAGATCCTAGAGGTATTCATATTGATTTTTTGGGATGCACAGGAGGCACAGGACAGAACGTTGAAAGATATTCGTGACAACCAATATATTTTTGGTAGGGCCACGATTCTGTTGTCAGGATTTTCGTCAGACTCTTCCAGTTATTCCCCGATCAACTGTTGCTGATGAACTTAATGCATGCCTAAAATCATCAAATTTGTGGCAGTACGTAAAGACACTTCACTTAAACAAAGACACTAGAATAACAAGATGCGTAACGGCCATGCATTGGTTTGGCACTATGCAGCCACTTTTTTGGTGAAGGCCAAATTTGCTCTCTTTCCGCTCGCTTACTGGGAGCGTAAGAAATCTAAAAATATAATTTTCTTGGTTGTGTGAGTAAAAACAAGAGACGAGAACGCGTATATGTGTGCGTGTTGTGCTAGAAGACGATTTTCGTGCCGAAATCAATTCTGATCGAAGAAACTAATTTACATATTTGGAGTTGTGGCCAATTTCGTAGCAATATGACGATGGCGCGCTATTCTTCCCACTCAAAATAATTTATAAAAAATAATAATACGTAGTAGAAAATAAAAATTAATAAAATAAATAATAATATTAAAACTGCTTATTGCAAAAGTCATATCTGGAGGCACGAAGTGCGGACACAAGCACTCAACAATCACTGCCTTATTAATTTTTGTCACGTCGCAAGCTGAATACCATAATGACAAGTATTCTAATACAATCATTTTCGAAATTTATTTTGTGATGTACATAGATTCGGCTATTACTATTTCTAAGCTTTCTTTAAATAAAAAAAAACGTTAAGGCAATGCAAAACAAGAATTTTTCGCATGGTGTTAATTAATAAAAAATAATATAGATTTAAAGTCAACGAACTTCTAAGGTGAAGGGCATATTTTGTCAAATTTACAATGGATGAGCATACGTGTGCACACATACAGTTGTCTGCTGTTACTGTAGGCGTAGAAAAGAGCTGCTTGCTGTAGCGCTCTCCGCTCTTTCTCTCTCGAACAAAAACTCGAGAGAGCCTGGAGCCACCTCTAGAGCCATGGCCAAAAAATCGCGTGCCAAAAAATTGTATGGCGTTACGAATATTGTTATTCTAGTGTCTTTGACTTAACTAACATGCGAGATTTTTTGCAACAAGATGAAAGTTCAAATGTGTTTGCGAAGCAGTTGTTAGATATTGGAAATAAAAAAGTTGCAGTGGACACCTCGACCGGATTCATCACATTACCTACAGATTTCTATCACATCACATACTCAAAAGTGAAGCTTATTCAGCGAGTTTTCCCTGATATAGCGCAAAAGATTAATAACCATAATTGGCTGGTTGAACGAGGATCTTAATGCGACCATTTCGAATATTCTTCCAGGGCAGTTATTCTAGTGTATTGCGCCAGCAATGTCTACGCTGAATCTCCCACTTCGGCTGCTACCATACATAATAGACATGACGATAACCAAAATTATATTTCATTAACGAAAAGACCAATCAATTATAACAACCGAAAAATTTAATTTATTAAAGAAAATTCTGATGACATTCAAATAATAAAATTTTTATGAAACAATAATAAATATTACGTATAAAAGATTACTTATGATTATCATTTAATAATAAAAGATTAAATTAAATTATATTATATTATATTCTATTATATTATATTATATTATATTGTTTAGCTATTGACCTTTTTCAATAGCTGTTGCGAAAAATAAAGAAAACCGAAGAAAGTTTGTTTATATTACGACACTGTTTATTTTGCGAATTGTTTAAGGCAGCTAAGGCCTAAGCTAAGTCTTTTCCGAAACACGACGAATTGGCAATTGGCGGGGCAGACAGCCGAAATGCAGCGCCCAAGCTTAACGTAGGTAGCTAACAACAACAAACAAGGAATGAGAGCCGTACAGATAAATGCGTGCGAGAACAGCGGTTTGCACTATGGGCATTGCAACTGCTACCACTGACTAATTTGGCTTATAATATTAAAGAATATGAGATTAGTCTACTGCACAGTTTTGCCGGCTGCATGACCCAACATCCTCCCCCCATTGGAAGCTTGGCTTGCAACAGAGTCCTCAAGGGGAAGCAGACACAGCTTGTTCACTGCCCGCCTTATTACTCCTCAATTCTCCAACTCGAGCGACGCCGTCTCTGCCAGGAATCAACTGCATGACTCTTGCCAAAGGCCATCTCATTGGGGGTAGATTCTCGTCCTTAACCAGAACGACGTTGTCCACGGCTACGCCAGGCTTTGGTGTGCGCCACTTGGAACGCTGCTGGAGCAACGTCAAGTACTCTTCCTTCCATCGCGACCAAAATATTTGCTGAAGAAAGGAGATGCGCTGCCAAGAGTCAAGCCGATTATAGTTTAGGCCCGTAATATCTGCCTCTTCAAACGACGAAGGCGGACCATCATTGAGAAAATGCGCCGGAGTGAGGACATCCTCATCGGCAGGATTCTCTGAAATGGGAACTAAAGGTCTGGAGTTAATAACTGCCGAGATGTGGCACACCAGCATCCTCAGCTCGTCGAAGGCCAGAACCACCGTACCCACAGCGCGGTAGAAATGATGTCTGGTCGTTTTCACCGCTGCTTCCCGAAGTCCACCGAAATGGGGCGACCGTGGAGGGATGAACCGCCAGTCAATCGTCACCGAAAGGCAAAAGTTCTGAACGGAGCCTTGATGCTCGCTGTTGAGAAGTAACCTTCGAAGTTCCAGAAGTTCATTTTTGGCGCCGACAAAGTTGGTGGCGTTGTCTGACCAAATTTGCTTCGGCTTCCGCCGGGTGCATATGAACCTCTTAAGTCCGCACAGAAACGCAACTGTCGAGAGATCCTTGATCAGCTCCAAGTGCAGTTCCAGGTGCAGTGCCTTGGTTGCAAAGTCGTGATCCCCGAGGTGGTAAATGCAATACACTGCGACCTACCCACCCTGGCAAGATTTCAACATGACTTAATTGCTCATTTCCCGGCTACGCAGTTTCGATATTGTAAAAATATTTAAATAGACGTAACCAATAGAAACGAGCAGTTAGAGATTGTCACGACAGAACACAGTCGTGCACAGGGCGGCTCAGGAGAATACCAAGCAAGTCCTCCGCGATTACTATTTCCCCAAAATGAGCGGTCTAGCAAAGGAGGTGGTTGCAAATTGCCAAATATGCACCAAAGCCAAATATGACAGGCACCCAAAAAAACAGGAGCTTGGGGAAACACCCATACCAAGCTACACCGGCGAAATGTTGCACATTAATATCTTCTCAACCGATAAGAAGCAATTCTTAACATGCGTTGACAAATTCTCGAAGCTTGCAGTAGTGCAGCCAGTGCTGTCCAGAACAATAATGGACGTCACAGTTCCCTTGCTTCAACTCGTAAACTTGTTCCCCAAGATCAGAACAAAATATTGCGACAATGAGGCCGCCTTCAATTCGGAAACGATCACCTCTTTATTTAAAAACAATTACCACATTGACATCGTGAACGCGGCCCCGCTTCATAGCCTGTCAAACAATCAAGTGGAACGATTCCACAGCACCTTGACAGAAATCGCCAGATGTCTTAAGCTTAAGATAAAAAAATTAGCGATACGGTAGAGCTAATCTTGAGGGCAACGATAGAATATAATAAAACAATACATTCTGTCACTCAGAAGAAACCGGTCGAGATCCTCCACATGGGTTCGAATGATCGCTGCCTAGGCATTAAAGACAGGTTGATAAAGGCCCAGCAAATCAATATCGAAAGATGTAACCCAGCTAGGCGATACCGTGTTTTTGTGGTAGGAGAAGAGGTATTTGTTAAAAACAACAAAAGGTTAGGAAACAAGCTAACCCCATTGTGCACAGAACAAAAAGTGCAGGCAGACCTAGGCTTTAGTAAAAACGCCGTGGTCTCATTCTACGTTTGGATTGCAGGTTCGCCTTCATAACGCTCACCACCCTGGCAGTGGCAAATGCGCGGATTACCGATTTTTCTCACGCCAAATACATTCCCATCGCAGATGGAGATGTACTGGTGTTTGAACAATGTGACTGCTTGAGGCACTCGAGCAACCTTTCGGAATTTATTAGTATGGAAGATGAGACAGAAAAATTGTCTGAGTCTTTTCCGCAGCCGCATATGCGCAAATTTCTAGACGTTGATACAGATCATTTGAGAAACTTGTTGTCCGTTCTAAAAATACACCACCGAATTGCGAGGAGTTTAGACTTGTTAGGTACAGCTCTTAAGGTAGTTGCAGGAACTCCTGATGCCTCAGATTTCCTAAAAATCAAGATGACAGAATCTAAGCTAGTGGACTCAAACTCCAGGCAGATTAACATAAATTCAGAGACTCAATAACGGATAAACAAACTGACCGACACCATTAATAAAATTATTAAGGCCCGGAATAACAATTTGGTTGACACCCCGCACCTGTATGAAGCACTACTAGCGAGAAATAGAATGCTGACGACAGAGATACACAATTTAATTCTAACCATAACATTGGCTAAGGCTGATATAATAAATCCCACTATCCTTGGTCATGCCGATCTGAAATCACTAGTTGAACCAGACACTCCAATAGTTAGTTTACTAGAAGCAGCTAAAATTAGAGTTCTCCGGTCCGATAATATTATCCATATACTAATAGCCTACCCTAGAGAAGTAAAAAGGTCCTCATATACCCGGTATCACATAGTCAAATAATCCTACGGCTCGACGATGACATTTTGGCGGAATGTGAAGAAGGCACCTTTGCGGTCACAGAGTGCACGGAAACCACGCACAACACCTTCTGTGAGCGGTCGCGACGCGAAACCTGCGCCCGCTCCATGCGGGAATCCCAGCCCAGTGCTACACTCAACCCAGCAACCTGGGAACAGTAGTGCCTATAGATGACGTCATCGTTGTCATTAACGAAGCGACAGGCCGCGTCAGCACGGACGGCGGCCCAGAGGTTCTCGTCAAAGGAATGCACCTAATAACCTTCGAGCGGTCAGCTACCGTCAACGGATCGGAATTCATAAATTTTCAAAAGACATTAGATAGGCAGCCTGGCGTAGCAAGATCACCACTACTGAACATCGTCGGCCATGACCCGGTATTTAGCATGCCCTTGCTACAACGCATGAACAACGACAATCTGCGCTTTATCCAAGGGTTCAAGGACGAGGTTTACGCCGCGGGCTCCCCTAAACTTTGGTTCGCGGCTGGAGTGATTCTGAACGTTGCTCTGATTGGTTCACTCATCCTTTTTTTGTCATTAAGGAAAGGCGAGCCTCCATCTTAATACAACAAACCATCGATAAACTCAATATAACCGGGGACGGTCATAATCTGAAGGGGGGAGTAGTTAACAACTAACAGAGCATAAGTTTACGTTAAAATTATCTTAGCAACTAAGTAGCTCTAGATAAATAATGCTGACGCGCCCCAACTGAGTTCAGCGCTCTGCGCTAAGAACGGTCAGCAGTGGCAATAGGATACCCATCTTCCGGGGTATCGAAATGCGCTGCATAAATGCTGAGTCGGCTTGCCGACCATGGGTTTATGGCGTGATGCATTAAAGCTAGGGTAGATTCATATTTTTCCACTTTTTTGTATTCAGTTCTAAGCGATCACTTTATAAATAAAGAACAAGCTACTCCGTCTTCTGCCGTAAAACCAATTGCATTTGATATAATTTATCCACGCTGAGCCCGAAGGCCAGTGTCCAGCAAAGGGTGAAAATTTACGCCCTCCACCATAATCTGCGTAAGAAGACATTCCGCCTGACTAAAATCAGGACCAAGGGATCAACTATCTACGTGGACACCTATCTGCCGGAGCCACCCATCGGAAGGACCTCTGGACAATAGGACCAAACCTAACTTATACAATCACAAAACAAAACATATTAGTACTAAACGATATCCAGCGGTCATTTTTCAATATGCAGGTAGTCTAGACTTTAACGTACAACAAGAAAAAATCGACAAGATCGAATATCTTAATAAGAATAGGCATGATTTTGAAGTTGACATAAAATATAGACAGGCTCCACTCGTAAAGAGTAAAATCACTAATCCATTTAAAAAGACAGGGAAAATTGAACAAGTGGACAGTAAACATTTTGAAGAGACAAACCGCGGCAGGAAAATCGTTCATTACAAATCAAAATTTAAGAAACAGAGAAAATTTTATAAGAGTAAATACGATAATTCCAGACCAACCAATGAAGAGCAAGATACATAGCACATTCCTAATAATGCTTAGTTGCATATTATCATTTATCACCATGGTTGCAATGCAGCAATATCGAAGTAAACCCAATAAGTGCGAAGAATGGATATCTTATATTCCAAACTGGAACAATGGAAATTCCAACCAGCTATGAATACCATTATTTGAGTATAAACATAACAAAGATATGATATGTTCGAAAACCTAGTAACTGAAGCAAATGATTATCCCAATGTACCACAGATACAATATTTAGTCGATAAACTAAAACGGGAAATAAATGGTTTAAGAATTATTCAGCGAAGCAAAAGAGGTCTTTTAAACGTAGTAGGGAAAGCTTATAAATACTTATTCGGTACATTAGATGAAGACGATAGGGAAGTGCTAGAAGAAAAAATTAATAACAAGTCAGAAGACTCCGTGAAAACCCATGATCTAAGTATGATTGTCGACATAATCAACAGCTGTATTGACATAATTTATAAGCTCAAGTTAGAAAAATAACAAAACCAACAAATTGCGATACTTATATTCAACCTACAACAGTTCACAGAATACATAGAAGATATAGAGTTAAGTATGCAATTAACTAGACTAGGAATCTTTAACCCAAAATTACTAAAACACGATTATTTGAAAAACGTAAATTCGGAGAAAATACTAAAGATAAAAAGATCAACTTGGCTCAAGACAGACACGAACGAAATTTTGATTATTTCCCACGTTCCTAGCGAGGTCCCCAAAGTTCCGATATTTCAAATAGTTCCGTACCCAGATGAATTCTAACCGAGCAAATATTCGATATTCAATAACCAAGTATTTCATAAAGTAATATTAGACAAATGTATTGTTGGACTTATAAAACAAGAGCAAACTCAATGCATATACACTAAAACCCATAGAAATTTCCAAATAATCTATATAGAACCAAATATACTTTTAACATGGAATATTCCTGAAACAGTTGTCAACCAAGATTGTACAAATAACAAAATATTAATCTCATGAAACAACATTAATAAAATTAAAAATTGTACCATGCAAATAGATGAGTTGCTAATTTCTAATAATCTAGCAAATTTTACACAAACCATTTATATCACCAACAATGTTACACGTTTAGAACCAATAAATCACTTACAAAGAAAATAAATGATAAAATCCCATGTAAAACACCACTATAACTTTTTTTCAAATTATATGCATTACAACATTTGTCACCATGATAATTAGTTTGACTCTGTATTTAGCATATAAGCTTAAAAATATACCTAAGAAAATTATTGTCAAATATTGTAAACAAAAAGATGAACATTCGCACCTAGAAACAGATGTCAATGAATATATTCAACTAGTCATATGATCCTCAAGTCTGCGTTGAGTGGAAAATTCCCTACTCCAAATAAGTCACCCACTGGTAGACTAAACATCCGTCCCCTAATTTAAACATTCTTGCCTAAGCCCTCACCCCATCGTCATGTTCCCACGTTCAAAGCTCGGACTCACAATCCCGAAAACAAAAGTATTAGATTTCAATAAACAAAACTATAAAAATCTAAGAGTACTTGTATCCAAGAGCGAATGCACTTGAATCCAAGAGAAATCCAAAGACAATTAAAGTCAGCAACTCCAAAGCTCTTTCTCTTCACTTGATCAGATCCCTTAAGTCCAAAGTCCATATCAGAAAAGCTCGATACCGAGGCTTGAATGTCAATAAAATCAGAATAATTAGATGAGTTCAGTTTGAGACCTAATTGTAATTGGTCGGTGTTCTTCAACAAATAAAAAATTTTAATCATTCAGTGAAATAAAATTATATTTTTTTCACATATGAGTATTGCAAACATTTAATTATATATATATTTTTCCCTTATGTTAAATATTTCTGGTATTGTTTCATATGTCAATTTTGTGCCTCGATGTTTTGTTTTTGCCAGATTACAGATTTCACATTCATTGATAATATTTCGAATTATAGTATTTAATAGTATATAGTAATAATATTTTTCTTTAAACCAATTAATGGTTTTTTCTATACCTGGATGTAAAAGTTCCTTATGTTTCTTTAGGATTAAGTCCTTAAATTCCGCAAAAGTTAGTATGTCAATTAGCTTTGTGGTACAAAGTTTTGTGAAATTTTTAGGGCTTATGATTTCAGTAAATGCCCTCTGGAAGATCAGAAAATCTTCATCATTAGGGAAGTAAATTGAACATTTCTTGGTGCACACATATTTTTTAATGAGGGCTTTGGTGAGTTCATGATTATTTTAATCTTTAGTTTTTGAAAGAAGTGACTTACACTGGTTGTGTCAAATTCGCCTTTTTCTATCTCCATTTGTCTAGAGAAGTATAGTTGCGTCTACGCCAACCATGACTTCTTCTATCTTCGTGCGGGAAAGATCATCCGCGACATAATTTTCTTTGCCTAGAAGATATTTTATCATATAATCGAACTCATTAAGTTTTATTTTCCACCTTTGTAATTTCATGTTCGGTTCTTTGATAGTATTGAGCCTTACCAGTGGTTTGTGATCACTTAATATTTCAAATGGCCTGCCGAATAAATATGACCTGAAATATTTTGTAGCCCAAACTATGGCTAACAATTCTTTTTCAATAGTAGCATAACTGTTTTCGTGTTCGTTCAGCGTTCTGCTGGCATAACAAACGGGCTTATGGTTCTGTGATACCACTGCACCAATAGCAACATTACTTGCGTCAGTTGTTAGAGGAAAGGGCTTTAAAAAACCAGGGTAGATTGATATCGGGTATGATGTTTCAAATGATTCGTAGTCTTTACATTTCAGTCTTTTCATTTCATATATATTACAGCACCTTTCTTTCGTTTGAGGGTCATAGGTTGAAAAATATTGGCAAAGTTAGGAATGAACTTGCGATAGAACCCACATAGTCCCAAAAATTATTTTATTTGCTTAGGTGTCTTAGGTAGTGGAAAGTTTGTGATTGCTTTGGTTTGGTTCGGGTTTGGTTTGATCCCATTTGTTGTAACAATGTGCCCTAGGAATACAGTTTCTTTCTTCGTGAATTCACATTTATCTAGCTGCAGTTTCAAGTTGGCTTCTCTCAGTTTCTAAAAGACTTTCATTAGAGATAAAATGTGCTCATTCAATGAAGTGGAATAAACAATAATATCGTCTAAATAGAGTAAACAATCTTTGTAGATCAAATCTTTCAGAAGATTATTCATACATCTCTAAAAAGTAGCTGGAGCATTTTTTTTGGGATATTTGTCATTAACAGTTATCTCATATAGATTCCTTTAATGGACTACCAACATGAATTTTTGTTTCCCAGAGGCGTCTGCCTTCTTGGGGACCACCCAAATAGGAGAACAGTAAGGGGATTTTGATTTGCGAACGATCTCTTGTTTTATCATTTCTTTGATTTGTTTGTTGGCTTCTTGGTCAACGCTTTGGGGTACTTGAAGGGTTTACGGTATACTGGATCTTCATGTTGAATCTGGATGACATGTTTAATAGTACTTGTGAACATAGACATAATATAAAATAAAATAATATAATATAATATAATAAAAATATGTATAATATAATAGAAAAATGTTCGAAAGCAAGGGCGTGGCAGTTTAGTTCGCTTTTGGGGCGTTATAGTGGGCGTTCGAAAAATTTTTTGGAAAAATCGATAGAAATTTATAAGACTGATAAAAGTATGAAAATATAGTTTTGTACGGGCTCTGGCATGCCAATGTGGGTCAACAATCTTGCGCTGCGTCTATGAATCTAGATTCTGTATTCTTATTCTCAACCATCTTGCTTTTATAGTTCTTGAGATCGAGACGTTCACACAGACTGATGGACAGACAGAAGGTCAGCCAGACAAGGGCAGATTGATTCGACTACTGATAGTAACTCTACAAACAACGGGTATAAGGGCCAAGCCTTACGTTTCAGGATGGATTCGGCAGGAAAGCAACAGGTATGATGATTTGGTAAGAAATCTTAAAAAAAAGTATTTAGAATCTACATGCTTAATCTTAACTTTCAAGGTTTTAAAGTTCCCGGAATCACATAGCTTACACGGAAAGGCAGACGGGCATGGCCAGATCGACTCGTCTAAAAATCCTGATAAATAATTTATAGTTATATATTTAATATCTATAGTCTATAGTAGTTCCCGAATTCACAGGATTTATTTGTAAGCTTAGTTTTATTAAAATTTTAAGTCCTGTCTTTATTAGTCGGATAAATTTATCAATTTCATGGAGATTTACTACAAATTTCTGTATCATTCATTTATTGTAGATATATTCAACTTTGGGTGACATTACCGCCACAGAGTATGTTCTGACTGGAATAGACTATAATATTATCTCAAGTTCTGACCTTGTCTGCTCATAATATTCTTTTATTTATATATTTACTCGATTATATGTTTTTTCCTATATCATGTCTATCGGCATGGCACCAAGATCGGTTAGCTGGAGGTGTTGCCGTGGTACCAATTAGCAAATTTAAATAAAGTATTCACACTTTACGTATACTGCGTAACAGTAATACTACGATACAGAAAAAAATTTGTATTAAAATTTCTTTTGGAATCTTATATGGGAATATCGATTCATATCTTTAACAATTCCTGAAGTTTCGACAGATTGATGTAAAATACACACAGGGAAGGACAGATTTTGGTAGACGTCTAGATCGTTTCAACGAAGATATAATATATATAAAATATATTTACAAAATGGAATGGATATGTTTTTTATAACGTAAAATATTTTATTTAAACTTACTGCTTTCCGACGATGCAGTTCGAATTGGTTCCATATGAGATGTCCAAAAACGCATCATTCCCTCGTGGCTGGCCGTGACCCACATTCCAGAAGCTTCTGGAGAATCCTCACCGCCAAAGGAAAAGTTAATAGTCTCGGTTACTTCATCAATTGGTATTTGGTCCGATTTGGCTTTGAGGAGGGCCAAACAACATATAGCTGAACGGTGTTCTGATTTCCTAACCATTGGGGGTCGGAGATTGGTAAAATTAAAGACTCCTTTTGGCTGCTCGGATCCTCCTCTTGAAAGCCAAATATTAAATAAGATACAAACTCATTCCAATCCACCTTAAAATCACGATTCTGATTAATCTTTAAAAAGAGCCGTGTATACATTGAATCATTGAACGTTATGTCTAGTTCTTCAAGTATGATACGCAATTCATCAATGCCAACATGACGCTCGGGAGTGTTAAGAAACGCCGAATGAAGTTTCTCGAGTTGATCCTTTGAAATCCACTTGTGCAAGCGCTCCGACTGCTCCTCCGCTAAATGACTTTGTGTGGATGATATTGTCTGATACTCAACAGCGCTTTTAGTATTTACACTCGCATTAAATATTACAGACATTTCAGAAAGTTTTAATAGTTAACTAAGCCTCATAAGGATTTTGTATTGTATATTTAAGTATGACTTTACTTTTCAGGCCTACTCATTAAATTATAATATATATATATTATAATATATATATCGTTCGTTCGAACGACAACATTAAGAGAATATTCTTGCACAACACCTACAAAGTGTCAAGCCACGCGTTTCAGGATGGATTGCTGATCCCACTGTTACAGAAAAGGGCGTGGAAGACGGCAGGAAAGCAAAGGTACAGGATAATCGTCTTCCGACCAGATGATTTGGTAAGTAAACGTAAAAAAATATAATATAATAATAATTATAAAATAATATAATATCATATAATATAGTATAACTCGAGAACGGCTGAACGGATTTATCTCACCTTGGTCTTGAATTATTCGTGGAAGTCTAGGGAAGGTTTAAAAGGAAGGTTCCAAAAATAGCCTGGAAAATCCTCGAAACAGAATTTTCTATTTCCTATACAAACGTTTTCTAAATAAAATGGACAGTCAATTTTTATCTTATGCATCATATGCACGATGCATTAAACCACGAGTTGCAAAGAGAACATCAGTACGACATTGAATAATTGGCCGAAACAGTTCGTACAAATGTCCCACAATTAAATCAACAACAAAGATTTGCGTACGACACTTATATAGAAGCTGTGAAGAGTGGATCTGGTGGAATTTATTTCCTTGATACTCCTGAAGGAACCGGAAAAACGTTTTTAATTTCATTGCTTTTGGCAATGATGATGCTCTAGCGTTGGCTTCATCTGGAATAGCTGAATAGACTCTGCTAGAAGGCGGGCGAACTCTACATTTTGCCTTTAAATTACCACTAAACATGCAAATTACCGAAACACCAATTAGCAACATCGCCAAAAATAGCGCAATGGCCAAGATCCTAGAGGTATTCATATTGATTTTTTGGGATGCACAGGAGGCACAGGACAGAACGTTGAAAGATATTCGTGACAACCAATATATTTTTGGTAGGGCCACGATTCTGTTGTCAGGATTTTCGTCAGACTCTTCCAGTTATTCCCCGATCAACTGTTGCTGATGAACTTAATGCATGCCTAAAATCATCAAATTTGTGGCAGTACGTAAAGACACTTCACTTAACCAAAGACACTAGAATAACAAGATGCGTAACGGCCATGCATTGGTTTGGCACTATGCAGCCACTTTTTTGGTGAAGGCCAAATTTGCTCTCTTTCCGCTCGCTTACTGGGAGCGTAAGAAATCTAAAAATATAATTTTCTTGGTTGTGTGAATAAAAACAAGAGGCGAGAACGCGTATATGTGTGCGTGTTGTGCTAGAAGACGATTTTCGTGCCGAAATCAATTCTGATCGAAGAAACTAATTTACATATTTGGCGCGCTATTCTTCCCACTCAAAATAATTTATAAAAAATAATAATACGTAGTAGAAAATAAAAATTAATAAAATAAACAATAATATTAAAACTGCTTATTGCAAAAGTCATATCTGGAGGCACGAAGTGCGGACACAAGCACTCAACAATCACTGCCTTATTAATTTTTGTCACGTCGCAAGCTGAATACCATAATGACAAGTATTCTAATACAATCATTTTCGAAATTTATTTTGTGATGTACATAGATTCGGCTATTACTATTTCTAAGCTTTATTTAAATAAAAAAAAAACGTTAAGGCAATGCAAAACAAGAATTTTTTCGCATGGTGTCAAATTATAAAAAATAATATAGATTTAAAGTCAACAAACTTCTAAGGTGAAGGCAAAGACACTAGAATATTCTAGTGTCTTTGGTGAAGGGCATATTTTGTCAAATTTACAATGGATGAGCATACGTGTGCACACATACAGTTGTCTGCCGTTTACTGTAGGCGTAGAAAAGAGCTGCTTGCTGTAGCGCTCTCCGCTCTTTCTCTCTCGAACAAAAACTCGAGAGAGCCTGGAGCCACCTCTAGAGCCATGGCCCAAAAAATCGCGTGCCAAAAAATTGTATGGCGTTACGCATCTTGTTATTCAAGTGTCTATGACTTAACTAACATGCGAGATTTTTTGCAACAAGATGAAAGTTCAAATGTGTTTGCGAAGCAGTTGTTAGATATTGGAAATAAAAAAGTTGCAGTGGACACCTCGACCGGATTCATCACATTACCTACAGATTTCTGTCACATCACAGACTCAAAAGTGAAGCTTATTCAGCGAGTTTTCCCTGATATAGCGCAAAAGATTAATAACCATAATTGGCTGTTGAACGAGGATTTAATGCGACCATTCAGAATATTCTTCCAGGGCAGTTATTCTAGTGTATTTGCGCCAGCAATGTCTACGGTGAATCTCCCACTTCGGCTGCTACCATACATAATAGACATGAAGATAACCAAAATTATATTTCATTAACGAAAAGACCAATCAATTATAACAACCGAAAAATTTAATTTATTAAAGAAAATTCTGATGACATTCAAATAATAAAATTTGCTTAACGTAGGTAGCTAACAACAACAAACAAGGAATGAGCGCCGTACAGATGAATGCGTGCGAGAACAGCGGTTTGCACTATGGGCATTGCAACTGCTACCACTGACTAATTTGACTTATAATATTAAAGAATATGAGATTAGTCTACTGCACAGTTTTGGCGGCTGCATGACCCAACATCCTCCCCCCATTGGAAGCTTGGCTTCCAACAGAGTCCTCAAGGGGAAGCAGACACAGCTTGTTCACTGCCCGCCTTATTACTCCAGACGCGGTCCTCAATTCTGCAACTCGAGCGACGCCGTCTCTGCCAGGAATCAACTGCATGACTCTCGCCAAAGGCCATCTCATTGGGGTAGATTCTCGTCCTTAACAAGAACGACGTTGTCCACGGCTACGCCAGGCTTTGGGGTGCGCCACTTGGAACGCTGCTGGAGCAACGTCAAGTACTCTTCATCGCGAAAAATATGTGAAAAAGATGCGCTGCAAGAGTCAAGCGATTATAGTTTAGGCCGTTATATCTGGCTCGTCAAACACGAAGGAACATTAAAAATGGCCGATGAGGACATCCTCATCGGCAGGGTTCTCTGAAATGGGAACTAAAGGTCTGGAGTTAATAACTGCCGAGATGTGGCACACCAGCATCCTCAGCTCGTCGAAGGCCAGAACCGCCGTACCCACAGCGCGGTAGAAATGATGTCTGGCCGTTTTCACCGCTGCTTCCCAAAGTCCACCGAAATGGGGCGACCGTGGAGGGATGAACCGCCAGTCAATCGTCTCCGAAAGGCAAAAATTCTGAACGGAGCCTTGATGCTCGCTGTTGAGAAGTAACCTTCGAAGTTCCAGAAGTTCATTTTTGGCGCCGACAAAGTTGGTGGCGTTGTCTGACCAAATTTGCTTCGGCTTCCGAGGGTGCATATGAACCTCTTGAGTCCGCACAGAAACGCAACTGTCGAGAGATCCTTGATCAGCTCCAAGTGCAGTTCCAGGTGCAGTGCCTTGGTTGCAAAGCATATAAATACGCAGACGT
Source organism: Drosophila sechellia (assembly GCF_004382195.2). Lineage (NCBI taxonomy): Eukaryota > Metazoa > Arthropoda > Insecta > Diptera > Drosophilidae > Drosophila > Drosophila sechellia. The sequence goes on from NW_022611394.1 coordinate 22,968, forward strand.
AGCGTTTAACCGCGGGCTTGTTGCAAGTATCCGAAGCTTGGTGTTGTTTCGTAGCAAAATTCGTCACTTAATTAATTTCACCGACAAAAGACCATTTTGTAAATGCTGAAGGAAGTCGTGATCCCCGAGGTCGTAAATGCAATACACTGCGACCTACCCACCCTGGCAAGATTTCAACATGACTTAATTGCTCATTTCCCGGCTACGCAGTTTCGATATTGTAAAAATATTTAAATAGACGTAACCAATAGAAACGAGCAGTTAGAGATTGTCACGACAGAACACAGTCGTGCACAGGGCGGCTCAGGAGAATACCAAGCAAGTCCTCCGCGATTACTATTTCCCCAAAATGAGCGGTCTAGCAAAGGAGGTGGTTGCAAATTGCCAAATATGCACCAAAGCCAAATATGACAGGCACCCAAAAAAACAGGAGCTTGGGGAAACACCCATACCAAGCTACACCGGCGAAATGTTGCACATTAATATCTTCTCAACCGATAAGAAGCAATTTTAACATGCGTTGACAAATTCTCGAAGCTTGCAGTAGTGCAGCCAGTGCTGTCCAGAACAATAATGGACGTCACAGTTCCCTTGCTTCAACTCGTAAACTTGTTCCCCAAGATCAAAACAAAATATTGCGACAATGAGGCCGCCTTCAATTCGGAAACGATCACCTCTTTACTTAAAAACAATTACCACATTGACATCGTGAACGCGGCCCCGCTTCATAGCCTGTCAAACAATCAAGTGGAACGATTCCACAGCACCTTGACAGAAATCGCCAGATGTCTTAAGCTGGATAAAAAAATTAGCGATACGGTAGAGCTAATCTTGAGGGCAACGATAGAATATAATAAAACAATACATTCTGTCACTCAGAAGAAACCAGTCGAGATCCTCCACATGGGTTCCGATGATCGCTGCCTAGGCATTAAAGACAGGTTGATAAAGGCCCAGCAAATCAATATCGAAAGATGTAACCCAGCTAGGCGATACCGTGTTTTTGAGGTAGGAGAAGAGGTATTTGTTAAAAACAACAAAAGGTTAGGAAACAAGCTAACCCCATTGTGCACAGAACAAAAAGTGCAGGCAGACCTAGGAACGTCTGTTCTTATTAAGGGGAGGGTGGTCCAAAGGACAACCACAAATAAATTCCCCCACTTTTAATTTACTTAAACCATACCCTTTACTAGGAATCTATGCTTTAGTAAAAACGCCGTGGTCTCATTCTACGTTTGGATTGCAGGTTCGCCTTCATAACGCTCACCACCCTGGCAGTGGCAAATGCGCGGATTACCGATTGTTCTCACGCCAAATACATTCCCATCGCAGATGGAGATGTACTGGTGTTTGAACAATGTGACTGCTTGAGGCACTCGAGCAACCTTTCGGAATTTATTAGTATGGAAGGTGAGACAGAAAAATTGTCTGAGTCTTTTCCGCAGCCGCATATGCGCAAATTACTAGACGTTGATACAGATCATTTGAGAAACTTGTTGTCCGTTCTAAAAATACACCACCGAATTGCGAGGAGTTTAGACTTGTTAGGTACAGCTCTTAAGGTAGTTGCAGGAACTCCTGATGCCTCAGATTTCCTAAAAATCAAGATGACAGAATCTAAGCTAGTGGACTCAAACTCCAGGCAGATTAACATAAATTCAGAGACTCAATAAGGATAAACAAACTGACCGACACCATTAATAAAATTATTAAGGCCCGGAATAACAATTTGGTTGACACCCCGCACCTGTATGAAGCACTACTAGCGAGAAATAGAATGCTGACAACAGAGATACACAATTTAATTCTCACCATAACATTGGCTAAGGCTGATATAATAAATCCCACTATCCTTGGTCATGCCGATCTGAAATCACTAATTGAACAAGACACTCCAATTAGTTTATTAGAAGCAGCTAAAATTAGAGTTCTCCGGTCCGATAATATTATCCATATACTAATAGCCTACCCTAGAGAAGTAAAAAGGTCCTCATATACACGGTATCACATAGTCAAATAATCCTACGGCTCGACGATGACATTTTGGCGGAATGTGAAGAAGGCACCTTTGCGGTCACAGAGTGCACGGAAACCACGCACAACACCTTCTGTGAGCGGTCGCGACGCGAAACATGCGTCCGCTCTATGCGGGAATCCCAGCCCAGTGCTACACTCAACCCAGCCACCTGGGAACAGTAGTGCCTATAGATGACGTCATCGTTGTCATTAACGAAGCGACAGGCCGCGTCAGCACGGACGGCGGCCCAGAGGTTCTCGTCAAAGGAATGCACCTAATAACCTTCGAGCGGTCAGCTACCGTCAACGGATCGGAATTCATAAATTTTCAAAAGACATTAGATAGGCAGCCTGGCGTAGCAAGATCACCACTACTGAACATCGTCGGCCATGACCCGGTATTGAGCATGCTCTTGCTACAACGCATGAACAATGACAATCTGCGCTTTATCCAAGGGTTCAAGGACGAGGTTGACGCCGCGGGCTCCCCTAAACTTTGGTTCGCGGCTGGAGTGATTCTGAACGTTGCTCTGATTGGTTCACTCATCCTTTTTTTGTCATTAAGGAAAGGCGAGCCTCCATCGAAATACAACAAACCATCGATAAACTCAATATAACCGGGGACGGTCATAATCTGAAGGGGGGAGTAGTTAACAACTAACAGAGCATAAGTTTACGTTAAAATTACCTTAGCAACTAAGTAGCTCTAGATAAATAATGCTGACGCGCCCCAACTGAGTTCAGCGCTCTGCGCTAAGAACGGTCAGCAGTGCCAATAGGATACCCATCTTCCGGGGTATCGAAATGCGCTGCATAAATGCTGAGTCGGCTTGCTAGGGTAGATTCATATTTTTCCACTCTTTTGTATTCAGTTCTAAGCGATCACTTTATAAATAAAGAACAAGCTACTCCGGCTTCTGCCGTAAAACCAATTGCATTTGATATAATTTATCCACGCTGAGCCCGAAGGCCAGTGTCCAGCAAAGGGTGAAAATTCACGCCCTCCACCATAATCTGCGTAAGAAGACATTCCGCCTGACTAACATCAGGACCAAGGGATCAACTATCTACGTGGACACCTATCTGCCGGAGCCACCCATCGGAAGGACCTCTGGACAATAGGACCAAACCTAACTTATACAATCACAAAACAAAACATAATAGTACTAAACGATATCCAGCGGTCATTTTTCAATATGCAGGTAGTCTAGACTTTAACGTACAACAAAACAAAATCGACAATATCGAATATCTTAATAAGAATAGGCATGATTTTGAAGTTGACATAAAATATAGACAGGCTCCACTCGTAAAGAGTAAAATCACTAATCCATTTAAAAAGACAGGGAAAATTGAACAAGTGGACAGTAAACATTTTGAAGAGACAAACCGCGGCAAGAAAATCGTTCATTACAAATCAAAATTTAAGAAACAGAGAAAATTTTATAAGAGTAAATACGATAATTCCAGACCAACCAATGAAGAGGAAGATACATACAATATGCTTAGTTGCATATTATCATTTATCACCATGGTTGCAATGCAGCAATATCGAAGTAAACCCAATAAGTGCGAGAATGGATATCTTATATTCCAAAGTGGAACAATGGAAATTCCAACCAGCTATGAATACCATTATTTGAGTATAAACATAACAAAGACAATGCTTATGTTCGAAAACCTAGTAACTGAAGCAAATGATTATCCCAATGTACCACAGATACAATATTTAGTCGATAAACTAAAACGGGAAATAAATGGTTTAAGAATTATTCAGCGAAGCAAAAGAGGTCTTTTAAACGTAGTAGGGAAAGCTTATAAATACTTATTCGGTACATTAGATGAAGACGATAGGGAAGTGCTAGAAGAAAAAATTAATAACAAGTCAGAAGACTCCGTGAAAACCCATGATCTAAGTATGATTGTCGACATAATCAACAGCTGTATTGACATAATTTATAAGCTCAAGTTAGAAAAATAACAAAACCAACAAATTGCGATACTTATATTCAACCTACAACAGTTCACAGAATACATAGAAGATATAGAGTTAAGTTTGCAATTAACTAGACTAGGAATCTTTAACCCAAAATTACTAAAACACGATTATTTGAAAAACGTAAATTCGGAGAAAATACTAAAGATAAAAAGATCAACTTGGCTCAAGACAGACACGAACGAAATTTTGATTATTTCCCACGTTCCTAGCGAGGTCCCCAAAGTTCCGATATTTCAAATAGTTCCGTACCCAGATGAATTCTAACCGAGCAAATATTCGATATTCAATAACCAAGTATTTCATAAAGTAATATTAGACAAATGTATTGTTGGACTTATAAAACAAGAGCAAACTCAATGCATATACACTAAAACCCATAGAAATTTCCAAATAATCTATATAGAACCAAATATACTTTTAACATGGAATATTCCTGAAACAGTTGTCAACCAAGATTGTACAAATAACAAAATATTAATCTCAGGAAACAACATTATTAAAATTAAAAATTGTATCATGCAAATAGATGAGTTCCTAATTTCTAATAAGCTAGCAAATTTTACACAAACAATTTATATCACCAACAATGTTACACGTTTAGAACCAATAAATCACTTACAAAGAAAATAAATGATAAAATCCCATGTAAAACACCACTATAACTTTTTTCAAATTATATGCATTACAACATTTGGCACCATGATAATTAGTTTGACTCTGTATCTAGCATATAAGCTTAAAAATATACCTAAGAAAATTATTGTCAAATATTGTAAACAAAAAGATGAACATTCGCACCTAGAAACAGATGTCAATGAATATATTCAACTAGTCATATGATCCTCAAGTCTGCGTTGAGTGGAAAATTTCCTACTCCAAATAAGTCACCCACTGGTAGACTAAACATCCGTCCCCTAATTTAAACATTTCTTGCCTAAGCCCTCACCCCATCGTCATGTTCCCACGTTCAAAGCTCGGACTCACAATCCCGAAAACAAAAGTATTAGATTTCAATAAACAAAACTATAAAAATCTAAGAGTACTTGTATCCAAGAGCGAATGCACTTGAATCCAAGAGAAATCCAAAGACAATTAAAGTCAGCAACTCCAAAGCTCTTTCTCTTCACTTGATCAGATCCCTTAAGTCCAAAGTCCATATCAGAAAAGCTCGATACCGATGCTTGAATGTCAATAAAATCAGAATAATTAGATGAGTTCAGTTTGAAACCTAATTGTAATTGGTTGGTGTTCTTCAACAAATAAAAAATTTTAATCATTCAGTGAAATAAAATTATATTTTTTTCACATATGAGTATTGCAAACATTTAATTATATATATATTTTTCCCTTATGTTAAATATTTCTGGTATTGTTTCATATGTCAATTTTGTGCCTCGATGTTTTGTTTTTGCCAGATTACAGATTTCACATTCATTGATAATATTTCGAATTATAGTATTTAATAGTATATAGTAATAATATTTTTCTTTAAAGCAATTAAAGGTTTTTTCTATACCTGGATGTAAAAGTTCCTTATGTTTCTTTAGGATTAAGTCCTTAAATTCCGCAAAAGTTAGTATGTCCATTAGCTTTGTGGTACATCTCGAGAGTTTTGTGAAATTTTTAGGGCTTATGATTTCAGTAAATGCCCTCTGGAAGATCAGAAAATCTTCATCATTAAGGAAGTAAATTGCACATTTCTTGCTGCACACATATTTTTTAATGAGGGTTTTGGTGAGTTCATGATTATTTTAATCTTTAGTTTTTGAAAGAAGTGACTTACACTTGTTGTGTCACATTCGCCTTTTTCTATCTCCATTTGTCTAGAGAAGTATAGTTGCGTCTACGCCAACCATGACTTCTTCTATCTTCGTGCGGGAAAGATCATCCGCGACATAATTTTCTTTGCCTAGAAGATATTTTATCATATAATCGAACTCATTATGTTTTATTTTCCACCTTTGTAATTTCATGTTCGGTTCTTTGATAGTATTGAGCCTTACCAGTGGTTCGTGATCACTTAATATTTCAAATGGCCTGCCGAATAAATATGACCTGAAATATTTTGTAGCCCAACCTATGGCTAACAATTCTTTTTCAATAGTAGCATAACTGATTTCGTGTTCGTTCAGCGTTCTGCTGGCATAACAAACGGGCTTATGGTTCTGTGATACCACTGCACCAATAGCAACATTACTTGCGTCAGTTGTTAGAGAAAAGGGCTTTAAAAAACCAGGGTAGATTGATATCGGGTATGATGTTTCAAATGATTCGTAGTCTTTAAATTTCAGTCTTTTCATTTCATATATATTACAGCACCTTTCTATCGTTTGAGGGTCATGGGTTGAAAAATATTGGCAAAGTTAGGAATGAACTTGCGATAGAACCCACATAGTCCCAAAAATTATTTTATTTTATGTCTTAGGTAGTGGAAAGTTTGTGATTGCTTTGGTTTGGTTCGGGTTTGGTTTGATCCCATTTTTTGTAACAATGTGCCCTAGGAATTCAGTTTCTTTCTTCGTGAATTCACATTTATCTAGCTGCAGTTTCAAGTTGGCTTCTCTCAGTTTCTAAAAGACTTTCATTAGAGATAAAATGTGCTCATTCAATGAAGTGGAATAAACAATAATATCGTCTAAATAGAGTAAACAATCTTTGTAGATCAAATCTTTCAGAAGATTATTCATACTCTCTAAAAAGTAGCTGGAGCATTTTTTTTTGGGATATTTGTCATTAACAGTTATCTCATATAGATTCCTTTAATGGACTACCAACATGAATTTTTGTTTCCCAGAGGCGTCTGCCTTCTTGGGGACCACCCAAATAGGAGAACAGTAAGGGATTTTGATTTGCGAACGATCTCTTGTTTTATCATTTCTTTGATTTGTTTGTTGGCTTCTTGGTCAACGCTTTGGGGGTACTTGAAGGGTTTACGGTATACTGGATCTTCATGTTGAATCTGGATGACATGTTTAATAGTACTTGTGAACATAGACATAATATAAAATAAAATAATATAATATAATATAATAATAAAAATATGTATAATATAATAGAAAAATGTTCGAAAGCGAGGGCGTGGCAGTTTAGTTCGCTTTTGGGGCGTGATAGTGGGCGTATACTGATAAAAGTATGAAAATATAGTTTTGTACGGGTTCTGGGCATGCCAATGTGGGTCAACAATCTTGCGCTGCGTCTATGAATCTAGATTCTGTATTCTTATTCTCAACCATCTTGCTTTTATAGTTCTTGAGATCGAGACGTTCACACAGACTGATGGACAGACAGAAGGTCAGCCAGACAAGGGCAGATTGATTCGACTACTAATAGTAACTCTACAAACAACGGGTATAAGGGCCAAGCCTTACGTTTCAGGATGGATTCGGCAGGAAAGCAAAAGGTATGATGATTTGGTAAGAAATCTTAAAAAAAAGTATTTAGAATCTACATGCTTAATCTTAACTTTCAAGGTTTTAAAGTTCCCGGAATCACATCGCTTACACGGAAAGGCAGACGGGCATGGCCAGATCGACTCGTCTAAAAATCCTGATAAATAATTTATAGTTATATATTTAATATCTATAGTCTATAGTAGTTCCCGAATTCACAGGATTTATTTGTAAGCTTAGTTTTAGTAAAATTTTAAGTCCTGTCTTTATTATTTATTTATCAATTTCATGGAGATTTACTAGAAATTTCTGTATCATTCATTTATTGTAGATATATTCAACTAACACATTAAGAGAATATTTTTGCACAACACCTACAAAGTGTCAAGCCACGCGTTTCAGGATGGATTGCTGATCCCACTGTTACAGAAAAGGGCGTGGAAGACGGCAGGAAAGCAAAGGTACAGGATAATCGTCTTCCGACCAGATGATTTGGTAAGTAAACGTAAAAAAATATAATATAATAATAATTATAAAATAATATAATATCATATAATATAGTATAACTCGAGAACGGCTGAACGGATTTATCTCACCTTGGTCTTGAATTATTCGTGGAGGTCTAGGGAAGGTTTAAAAGGGAAGGTTCCAAAAATAGCCTGGAAAATCCTCGAAACAGAATTTTTCTATTTCCTATACAAACGTTTTCTAAATAAAATGGACAGTCAATTTTTATCTTATGCATCATATGCACGATGCATTAAACCACGAGTTGCAAAGAGAACATCAGTACGACATTGAATAATTGGCCGAAACAGTTCGTACAAATGTCCCACAATTAAATCAACAACAAAGATTTGCGTACGACACTTATATAGAAGCTGTGAAGAGTGGATCTGGTGGAATTTATTTCCTTGATACTCCTGAAGGAACCGGAAAAACGTTTTTAATTTCATTGCTTTTGGCAATGATGATGCTCTAGCGTTGGCTTCATTTGGAATAGCTGAATAGACTAGGCGGACGAACTGTACATTTTGCCTATAAATTACCACTAAACATGCAAATTACCGACATAATAGATATGAAAACGCATAACCATTAATTTTTAAAGAAAATTCTGATGACATTAAAATAATAAAATTTTATGAAAAAATAATAAATATTACGTTAAAAGATTACTTATGATAATCATTTAATAATAAAATATTAAATTAAATTTTATTATATTATATTATATTATATAATAATATATTATATTATATTATATTATATTATATTACATTACATTATATTATATTATAATATATTATATTATATTATTATATTATATTATTATTATATTATATTATATTATATTATTATTTATATTATATTATATTATATTTATTTATTATTATATTATATTATATATTATATTATATTATATTATATTATATTATATTATATTATATTATATTATTTATTTATATTATATTATATTATTATATATATTATATTATATTATTATATTATATTATATTATATTATTATATTATATTATATTATATTATATTATATTAATTATATTATATATATTATATTATATTATATTATATTATATTATATTTATTATATTATATTATATTATATTATTATATTATATTATATTATATTATATTATATTATATTATATTATATTATATTATATTGTATTATATTATAATTATATTATATTATATTATATTATATATATTATATTATATTATATTATATTATATTATATTATATTATATTATATTATATTATATTATATTATATTATATTATATTATATTATATTATATTATATTATATTATATTATATTATATTATATTATATTTTATATTATATTATATTATATTATATAATTATATTATATTATATTAATTATATTATATTATATTACATTATATACTTATATTATATTATATTATATTATATTACATTATATTACATATATTACATTACATTATATTATATTATATTATATTATATTATGTTGGTCATGCAGCCGCCAAAACTGTGCAGTAGACTAATCTCATACTTGTTAATATTTAAGCCAAATTAGTCAGTGGTAGCAGTTGCGATGCCATAGTGCAAACCGCTGCTCTCGCACGCATTTATCTGTACGGCTCTCATCCCTTGTTTGTTGTTGTTAGCTACCTACGTTAAGCTTGGGCGCTGCATTCGGCTGCCTGCCCGCCCCGACGTGATCGTGTTAATTTGCATGCATTAATTAATGCACTTATCCCGTTTATAAATAAATATAAATACATTAAATCGCAATCGGTTGGACAAGTGAGTGGAGATTTCGGTGATAGTGGCTGTGTTTAGGCGAGCTAGCATTGCATATATACATACATTGCTACATATATCGTTAAGTGCATTGACCCCGCTTGCATTTTCGGCATCTATTTTGTGCTCATCTTCCCGCTGAACCGAATTAAAGGCGATTTGTTGCTATGCCCGCTGAAGGTGAAAAAAACAGGGTGACCTTTTTAAAGCGCAAAGCCAATGCGCTGTTCAGCAGGTTGCAGAGGCTGCAAAAGTCGCTGTCTAATGAGACGCTTAGCGGATACGACGAATCCACTCTTACGGTGAGGCTGGAGCAGATTGATGAGCTGCAAAGTGCCTTCAATGTTCTGCATACAGAACTGGAGGAATTGGATTTCGACGAAATTGGCATTGAAATGAGCGAGTCTTTTGATGAATTCATCGTTGAATTCAAGGCTAGTGTGCGCGCGGAAATAGCCAAACGCAATGTGCATTTCGCGCCGCACTCAACGCATGCGGAAGGTGTTGTGCCCCACCAGTGTAGTGGTCCTCAACCGCAGCCGCGGCCGATGCCGTTGCCGCCCGTGCAGCTGCCAACGTTTTGCGGAGGCTACGCAAACTGGGCGGATTTTTACTCCGTGTTCACGAGCATAATCGACAGCCATCCGGAACTCTCCAACATTGAGAAATTTCAACATCTGCGGTCATGTTTGAGGGATTCAGCGCTGGAAACTATCCGATCATTGGAGATTTCAAACAGCAATTACGAAGCGGCTTTAGAGTTTCTTCAAAAAAGGTTTGATAACCGGCGTCTCGTTTTTCAGGCGCACATCACCGAGATTCTGGGCTTAAAGGTAGTACGGAATGGGTCAGTGGCATCGCTTCGGGAATTGTCGGACAAGTTTAACGCTCACATTCGTGCGTTGAAGGGTTTGGGCACCACTGAGCAAATCGCTGGCTGCATCATAGTGCAAGTGCTGCTGCAAAAGCTGGATGCGGTGAGCCAAGCTAAGTGGGAGGAGCGCCTGGAGGATCCGGTCTTTGCCAACCTTATTCCGTCGTGGGAATCGATGGCTGCATTCCTGGAGCAGCGATGTAGGACTTTGGAGGCCGTGGATTGCGCCATGGCAACCTATGCGCCAGGCGTTCAGGTGGGCAGAGATCGTTCGACACTAGTTGCTACCACCCAAATTTCTCTTGGTTGCATGCTTTGCCATAGTGCAGAGCATGCCATATATTATTGCCCGCAATTTAGAGACTTAGCGCCAGTAGATCGGCTGCGCGAGGCAAAGAGACTAGCACTTTGCCTAAATTGCCTAAAGACAGGTCATCAGCTACGGCAATGCAGATCGAGCCGCTGCCGCACCTGTGGAATCAGGCATCATACGCTGCTCCATCTAGATGATCCGCCTTCCTCGCAGCCACATGTTCCGGTGTCTTCAAGCTCCCACACTGAGCCTTCTGCCCCGCTTTCGACTTCTTCTGTTCTAATTGCCCAGGATCTCGGTAGTGACCCTGTGCTACTAGCCACTGCAACCGTTCTAGTGCAGAATCGGTCGGGACTGTTCGTTCCCTGCAGGGCCTTGTTGGATTCTGGCTCTCAACGGCACTTGATCACCTCTCGGTTTGCAAATCAACTGCAACTTAAGAGGTCGAGGTCATCCGGCTCCGTCACTGGAATCGGGGATTCCAATTTCGCGACTGATGGATTCTCGGTAGGAATTTCGATTCGGTCTGTCACTTCGGATTTCTCAACGAGCATAATAGCAGTTATCGCTCCCAATATCACGGATCGCCAGCCAAGAATTAATGTGGACATTGGGGACTGGAAGATTCCAGAAAACCTGCAGCTCGCCGACCCGGAATTTCATAAAGCTCAGCGTGTTGACCTGTTAATAGGAGCTAGCCTGTTTTATGAGCTGCTGTGCGTAGGTCAGATAAAGTTGTTGCCAGGACTGCCCCTGCTTCAAAAAACTCGTCTGGGCTGGGTCGTGTCTGGAGGCTGCGCGAGTTACCGGTCGTGGGTTAGGGTAACTATGTTTCATAGTAGTATTGGTTATGGAATGTTTAAACTGTTCTAATTAAACATGTCTTCGTTGGTTGAAGTGAACAAAGCGAATGTTTTTTGATAGTGGTAATTGTGCTGCTCACAGGCAGCTCTTATATATATAGTAAAATTGTTGTTTTATTTTTGAGTCGAACTAATGTCCCGTCAGTTGACTAAGGACAACGCCAAGAAATAAAAAATAGTTTTTAGGAGAAATAGTTTCACGACTTTATTCTTTGGATCTCAGCTTAAGACTAAAAATCAAATGCAAATTGGATTGAGGAGAAGCCTCAGTATTTGAACAATATTTGTATTTCGGGAGAGCCTCGCTCTTGCGTTCTTAAGATTAGGTAGCGTTGAAAGAGGGCAGTCAAATCTGCTTAGGTCAGGCTTTAGGATGTTTACAAGAACGGCTGCGCTGCCAAAGATAAACAAATGCTGCGCAGCTGGGATAAATTATGGAAAAAATACTGGAGTGCATTACTGTTTTTCTTTGAAATAATAGAAGTGGCTGGTTTGGACCACCCAAATACGTATTAATTGTTGATCCTGTGTCTAGAAGGCATTTGTATGAGCGCCCTTTGTATAATTTTTTTTATGTATTTTCGTATTTTCCGGGGCTGTTAACTAACCGAAAATTTTCGTTTAGTTCAGAATTATTTTGGTTTTGTTTGTTATTAATTTGTACAGATTGGACTTGTTGTTGCCCTTCATTAATGAAGCTATGATTTTGATACGGATTGTATTGATTTTGGTTATAATACTGTTGCTCGTAATAATTAGGTTGGACTTGTTCGAATTCATGCGCGTCTTGGAATCTAATTTCGTCAATAGACATTTTAGTTTGTTCACTGTCCGATGGTCTTAGTCGTTTAGTAATCGGGAAGTTAGTATTTTTATATGTAGAGGGTTGTTGTAGTCGAGGGTATGTATTTCCTCTAAAATGCGTTGTTTGGGTTTTGTTGGGATATTGTTGGAAATGATTTTTTTGAATAATGGGTTGTGGGTTTATGTATTGGTTGGGTCTGAAATAATTAGGTGCGTGCCACATGGGTGGGTTGTTAGTCATCTGCTGTGTATAGCTAGGTCTAAATGGTTGAATGTATTGATTAAAATTAGGTTGGAAGGGTTGGGAATATTGTGAGTAACTTGGTCGATTTTGAGTTTGAACATTTGTATTGAATTTTTGTGCTTTCGAATTCTGATTAGAATTTGAATTTTTATTACGATATTCTGGGTTTTCATAAAATTCAAAATTAATGTGTTCTTCATAAATTCCCTCATTTTGTGCAATGGTAATTAAGGATCTTAAGTCTGTAATATCGTGATGGGCTAAAATAGTGAATAATTGTATTGGTAGTTTCCTTATCAGTATCTTAATAGATTCTTTAATAGCCTGAATATAAATAAGAAAATCCGATTGGTTACCTTCCAGGTGTAGTTTCGAAATTAGTAATTGACGTCGTCTTTCCGCTTCGCAGAATGCTCTTAGGCTTCCTCTGTATGGTGTCTCCCTGAAGTTCTCCAGAAGTTTGTAGTTTGGTGTTTGAATTTTAAATTCCGCGATGAGTCTTGCTTTAAGGGTAGGCCAATCTTCGATGTTCGGAAGTCCCAAAGATCGTGTAATCTGTCCGTCCAAGTTCCTTTCGATGGCTCCCAGTAGAATCCTTTGATGTCGGACATCATTTGTTTGGTAGAGCGAAATTACGTAATCCACTCTGCTGATAAAGGTGTGAAGGGTTTCTGGATCACCCTTGAATGGCATAATGTCTTTAAGCTGCCGACGGGCTTCGGCCGCTCAGCGCAACAATTTGGGGTGCGGCAATAATTGGTTGTGACATTTTTATTGTAAAATTTTTAAATTTTGTGTTTTATTTTTTTGTCTTGTTTCGGATTCAATGTTATTATTATTTTTAAGCTTTCTAGTTTCACTTGTTTTTTTTTTTTTTGTAAATTTTTGTGTTGTATTATTAAAATTCTATATTGTTTTTATTTTTTATTTTTATATGTTGGTTTTAAAACTTAGTTGCCTTTGGACTTAATGTTTTTGTTTCGTATTTCACTTTCACTTATTATTGGATAACCGAATTGGAATTATTATCCAAGTTGAAGAGTTTTCACGAATTTATTTTGGGAGATGTTTCGAGCACTGGACTATAAAATTTAACTTATTTTCCACTCGAAGGTTCTTTTTTCGGATACTTTTGTATCCTACCGACTGCGCCAGTAAAATTGTTGTTTTATTTTTGAGTCGAACTAATGTCCCGTCAGTTGACTAAGGACAACGCCAAGAAATAAAAAATTGTTTTTAGGAGAAATAGTTTCACGACTTTATTCTTTGGATCTTTGGATTGAGGAGAAGCCTCAGTATTTGAACAATATTTGTATTTCGGGAGAGCCTCGCTCTTGCGTTCTTAAGATTAGGTAGCGTTGAAAGAGGGCAGTCAAATCTGCTTAGGTCAGGCTTTAGGATGTTTACAAGAACGGCTGCGCTTCCAAAGATAAACGAATGCTGCGCAGCTGGGATACATTATGGAAAAATACTGGAGTGCATTACTGTTTTCTTTGAAATAATAGAAGTGGCTGGTTTGGACCACCCAAATACGTCACTATATATGTGTGTGTTTTGCTACATAGTTCCGCAAGTAGATCGCTCTGTCCCTGTCTCGCATACTTCTGTAAGTTGTGTGTGTTGGTGCTGCTCAGAGTCCCGGTTGATGGCATAGGCGTAGTACGGGAAGTCTGCAGGGGAACACTGAAAGTGGTAACTCCTCCCCCCCAAGAATGTCGTGACGGCCAGCGAGATGGAATGCTGTGTGTTCTTATAATTAACATTAATATTGTAGTGCTTATATGTATATATGTTCGTGTGTGTTTTTTGTAATAAATATTATTATTATTTACATTAATAATGCTTATCGTGTTGTGTGTTCTATTTGCTTCTTGCAACAGGGTGATGTGTTTTTTTTTTTTTTTTTTTTTTGTTTTTATTTATTATTATTTTGATTATTTTGTTTGTATTTTATATCTTTATTTTATTTTTGTTCTAAACTGTTTGTCTATCTTTAAATTTTCTTTTTATTTTTTCTTTATGAACTTTTTGTCCTTTTTTCGTTTCAAACGTTAATCCGTGGTCTGTTCTAACTATATGCTTAGAAAATCTTGGCGTTATCTTATTTCTTCTATTTTCTTTTCTAAATACTATATCTTCTGCTGTTAGTGGTAGTGGGTCTGTCCTTGTTTCATTCTGTTTCTGATTTCTCTCTATGGCCTTTGCTGTCATTTCTGTTTGAACTTGGGTGTATAATTTTGTCTTAAATTCGTTAAGTTTCTGTAAATAATCGTGTTCATCTGAGTACTCTACTGTTCTATTGAATACATGGGTCTTTCCTGTAAATAATTCGAATGGTGTCAATTTTGTTGCCGAATGTATTGCATTGTTGTAGGTTACTAAGGTTTCGGTTAGTATTTCTTCGTGGTCACAGTTTATTTTATGGTCTTTTTTTACTTTATAAATTATTCTGTACGTTTCCGTCAGAGTGGAATGTAGTCTTTCTACTGTGGAATTACTACTAGACTGCTGGAATGAAGTAAAATGAAGTTGCATGTTATATTGTTTACAAAAATCTTTGAATAGTTTAGAGTTAAATTCTGCCCCCTGATCACAAATAATTAGTTGAGGTAACCCATAATTTAAAACGAATTTTTTCAATTCCGTAATAATAGTAATGGTATTTCTATTCTGGATTGTGTATGCTGCTGCAAACTTAGAAAACTTGTCTATGATTGTTAACATAATTGCGCTGTTAATAAAATACAAATCTATGTGAACTATCTGTAGCGGTAATGCTGGTATTTGAGGTACTTGAAATTTAAGTTTCTGAGGGTTTCTGTCGTATTTCATAGTCTGACAAATGTCACAATTATTATTTATTTTTGTTACAACTTCTTTTAATCTTGGGAAATAATACAATCTTCTTAGATGCAATATGGTCTTATCTATTCCCCTGTGATTACTATTTTCGTGATCTTTTATTAATATGGAATTTTGTTCTTCAGGGTTTAACACCTCTTTGAGGAACAGTGTCGCACGAATAATTTTACAACCCTTTTTTTCAAAGTTATCCTTATATATCATAAATATTCTGTTGAATATATCGTTGCTTGTCATAATCGCACAAAGCCTTCCTGATTTTAAGGTGTCCTTAAGTATTTTTAATATATTGTCGTCCGTATATTGTGGCTGTACGAATGTTATCCTTATTTTGTTTTTAAAAGGTGTTTCAGTTATCTTGTCTACAATTTCTCCTATTTTCAAAATTAATTGCATCTTAAAATCGTTTATTGGTTTTTCCGTTATTTTCGCGATTTCTCCTGAATCCCAGGGTCATCCCCGTTGACTGCTTCTACTGACTCACTTTCATTTACAAATGTTTCGACTTGCATCTTAATGCATCTGCGTTAGTATTAAATTTGCCTTTCTTATAAACGATATCATATTCGTACTCCGTTAACTGTAGTCTCCACCTTATTAGTTTAGCGTTATTTTTTATATTATTTAAATAAATTAAGGGCTGGTGATCTGTATAAATCGTAAACTTTGTCCCGTATAAGTATTGTCGAAATTGTTTAACCGCCCAGACTATGGCTAGCATTTCTTTTTCTGAAGCGGAATAATTAACTTCAGCCCTATTTAGCGTCCGACTTGCATATGCTACTGGTTTGTCATTTCCTACTTTTCCTTGTGACAACACTGCTCCTAGTGCGTAGTTACTAGCGTCTGTCGTTAGTAAGAACGGTTTGTCATAATCTGTATATTGTAAAATCGGGTCGTTGCATAGTAATGTTTTTGCGTACTGAAAAGCTTCTCTAAATTCTTGGGTTATCTCCACCGCTTTTTTTTTTTTAGTTGTACTGTCAAAGGTTTTATTATTTTTGCTAAGTCTTTTATAAATTTCCTATAATAACTCAACAGCCCTATAAATGATTTTATTTGTCTCCTAGTTGTCGGTAAGACAAAATTTTGTATTGCCTCTATTTTTTTTGGATTAGGTTTTGTACCCTCGGGTGTCACTATGTGTCCCAAGAATTCTAACTCTTTCTTTAAAAACTCTGATTTATCTTGTTGTATTTTAAGATTAGCTGATTTTAATTTATTGAACACAACTCTTAAATCCTGCATATGTTGCTGCAACGATGCTGAATAAACGATGATATCGTCCATATATACTAAGCAACTTTTTCCTATGATTTCGCCTAATAACTTGTTCATGAATCTTTGGAAGGTGGCTGGGGCATTGGTTAGTCCGAAAGGCATTCTTATAAACTCATAGTGCCCCCCTACCGCTGTGAACGCTGTTTTTGGAATATCTCCCGGGTTCATTTTTATCTGGAGATACCCGCTCTTTAAGTCTAATGAAGAAAAGTATTTAGCATTGCCTAAAGAATCTAATACCTCACTGATAAGTGGTAAGGGATACTTATCCTTAATAGTTTTCTCATTGATTTTTCTGAAGTCTACAACTAATCTACATTTTCTTTCTCCGGAAGCGTCTTCCTTTTTAGGCACTAGCCATACAGGTGCACTCCATGGTGAATAACTATTTTTTATAATATCCTGGTCTAATAGGTCTGTAATCTGTCTTTTGATTTCTTGATTTTCTTTCAGCGAATATCTAAAGGGTCTTACATAAATTGGGTTTTCGTCCGTTAGTTTTATTGTATGGTTGGCGCCCTTTGTTACTGTTAATTTGTCCCCTTTTTGGTAAAATAAATTCCTATATTGTTTGCATAGTTTTATCACCGCGAATTTTTCTTTTTTATTTAGGTGTTCTATTCTTAATTTTAACTTGTTTGCTTTTTCTGTATTTACTTCCTTTTCAGTTATCTCATTTATAAATAAAAACTCACAGAAGTTTTCACTGTCATACCGCTGTGCAACTATTGGTTTATTAATTGTGATTGTCAAATCTTGTTCGGATGCGTTAATTATTTCGACTTTTGCCTTGTAGTTTTCTGCTCTATAAATTCCTTCCGTAATGGACAATCCGTCTTGTATATATATTTCGTTTATGTATATATCTCCTTCTTTATTTATTACTGGTATTTCTATCAAGGTTTTTGTTTGACCCTGTATTAACGTCGACGTTTGTGATTTCTTCTCCTTTTTAAATAACTTAATCGTTGCGTTTATCGTTTCTAACTTTTCTTCCTCAATATCGATTTTAGCTCCTACTTTCGTTAGGAAATCCATTCCTAATATTCCGTCAAAAAATGGATGAAATTTAAATATAAGTAATGTAAAGTCTCCCTCTTGTTTAAATTCATTAAAAATCTTATACGTAATTTTATTATGAATATCGTGTGTATTCAGTACTGTTCGAATTTGTACTGGGTTTCTAAGTGATTGTTGAGTACCTTTCTGAACGAATTCGGGGCTAATTATAGATATAGTGGATCCCGTATCAATCAAGAATCTCACCTGTCTACCAAATGGTGAATTTATCTGGACATAAAGGAGTTCCTGTCCGAATCTTGATTGTTCGGTATAGTCTGTGGTTCCGAGGCATTTACTGAAAAATTTTCAGTTTGATTAGTGTTGCTAGCTTCTGTGTGAAACATATTGTTGTGTCCACTACTGCCAGATTGTTGGCTCCTGTCAGAATTAGTACCATTTCCAGATCTAGTTGATCCTTGATAATTCCGTCCTCTGTCCGAAGAACCTGAAAACCTTCCTCTCTTTTGGTGTTGTCCTCTGTTACTATTACTATCGTCATTTGACCTGTCCCGTCCTCTCTTGTAATTATTGTTTCGTTGTTCATCGTTATTAGTTGTGTTATTGTATTGTTGTTGTTCTGAATTATATCTATTACTATTATTATATTGTCCTCGTCCACGTCCCCGTCCTCCAGGGTTGTGGTACTCATCTCTATTTCTGTCTCTTATGTAGTCATCTCTCAACTCCTTTGCTATTTCGTTAGCCTGTCTGAGAGTCTTAGGGTTTTGTGCCTTTACTGTCCATCTCAAAGGATTCTTTAAGCCTGCAATGAATTTTTGTATGTAAGTTTTTCATACGAACTTTCTTTTATTTTTCTTATTTCAATATTAGTTTCATCTCTCTCTAAAACTTCTAACATTGCGACTCTTATTCCTGCAATCTCCTGATATAGATTCTTAATAGCTAGTTTTTTATAAGGAATCTCGCGGAGATCATCCATTAAATTTTCCTCGCTTCTCGATTCCCCAAAATTATCCGTTAAGGCTTGTTTAATGTCATCCCAGTTTAACGACACTCTCTCTGCATGTCCAATAACTTTGTCTCTAATTACTCCTAATAGTAATTCCCCATATGCTGTCTTGTCTATATTCGTGATCAGCTTCAATACTCGTTCTACACTTGTAATGAAATTGTTTAGTAATTCTTTGTCTCCGTCATAAGTGGGTAATAGTTTTATTGCGTCGGGTATTTGTAGTTCGTCCATCACGTCTCTATTGGTTCTTTGTGTCATAGTGGTTTGGTTTATTAGGGATAAATTGTTTTCTTCTTCCTCTTGTTCTGTAAGTTGCAAGTTTCTAATTGCTCTTTCTCTTTCTGCTGCCCTAACTAGGTTTCTCGTTAAAGGTATGGTTCTTCCTTGTTTAGCTGACATGTATTACTATATGAGATTGATAAAAGTAGATATCGTAATGCGGATGTAGTGAAATATTATATATGTGTATGTGTTTAGTGTACTATGCTTAATATAATATTTGTATCTATATATGTGCGTTAAATTTATATGTATGTATGTGTATACATGGTGATATATATATATATATGAGTATATTTAGGGATTTATATATATGGGATTATATATATATATATATATATAGATTTTATGCGTGTGCTTATTTTTATAATATATATATATTTTTGTGTGTGACAGTAATGTATATCTTAACACGAATATGTATATTTTGATTTTAACTTATTGTAATATGGTTTGTTGTTTGGTTGTGATAAATGGCGAAGAATTTTGTATCGATTTTACGATTTAGTTTCTTTGTGCACTTTGTTTCACTGTTAGCGTAAACACTTAAATGCATTTACAAATGTCACTTTCACGTCTTTTGCGTATAGATGTTTGTGTCACAATTAATGGTACTATATATTTTTATATTTGATTTGCGTTTTTGCATACAAAATTGATATTTTCACAACGATCTTGCTTCACTGGAGGACAACTCTTGAATGATCTAAAGAATTTTAATATTGCCTTACCATAGCTGTGGTCTGTGGCAGCGACGTCGACGACGCTGGCTTAGGCGCCATAGATGTCGCGACGAAAATTTTTATTACATATTTTTTTTAATTTTTTCCGTTGCAAACCCTGTGGTAGTAGTTGGGTAATACCCGTGATCGGACGACATTTACCGTTTCTCGGCTTAGCTGTATTAGCTGTTAGTCGTGAGTCGGCGGTGGCGACTCGCAACGCCAGCCAGGCGACGTCGTCGACGCTAGGTAGGCGCCGGAGTCGTCGCGCAGAACTGCCGAATTGATATACATGCTTATATTTATGTGTATGTATGTATTATATGTGTGTTTGTATATATATATTTTTTTTTACGTTTTGTATGTATGCTCACATCAGCTACTGTAATGTAAGCGAACTATTCGACCGATATGAATTCGGCACCTCACACTGCCATATAGAGGATAGCGTGTGAACAAATAGAACACGGCTAACGAATACACTTGCTGATTGAACATTTCGTTGCGGATGGGCATAGGCGCCTGTTTCATCCGTGAGCCTAGGTGGCCCTTTGTTGATCGTTGCGAGTGGGCATAGGCGCCTGTTTCACTCGGGATTCTTTGCGATGCACTTATGCGATGCACTTAACTTGTATACATCTGTATTTTCGATATCTATTATACTTTCACTTTGCCATTTATCACTTCCAATGCTTACTTTGCTAATAATATTATTCCAATCTGCATTGCGTGGGGTCTTCGTCCTCGTCTCTTCTTCTAGTCCAATGACGAGTCCGACTGCGCCAGTTACCGGTAGTGGGTTAGGGTAACTATGTTTCATAGTAGTATTGGTTATGGAATGTTTAAACTGTTCTAATTAAACATGTCTTCGTTGGTTGAAGTGAACAAAGCGAATGTTTTTTGATAGTGGTAATTGTGCTGCTCACAGGCAGCTCTTATATATATATATGTGCGTTTTGCTACATAGTTCCGCAAGTAGATCGCTCTGTCCCTGTCTCGCATACTTCTGTAAGTTGTGTGTGTTGGTGCTGCTTAGAGTCCCAGTTGATGGCATAGGCGTAGTACGAGAAGTCTGCAGGGGACACTGAAAGTGG